>NC_081175.1:30432579-30435079 GCF_012432095.1 Onychostoma macrolepis
GTTCATGTGTGTGAGCGTCTGATCGAACGAGTGCTCGCCGATGCGCTTGTTTCCCGAGAGGTCGCGACCTCCGCTGCCGGTGTAGGTGAACTCATCACCCCGGTCCTGGAACACACACATCAAATAACAGACAAAACGTGTTTTATTGAGCCGTTTATGGAAGCTTGTTTCTGTCACAGAGGAAAAATATACATTTGATTCTGACTATTTTTTATTGCAATCAGAATTCTGACTTTTCTTCTCAGAATTGAGTTTATATTTGTTTAATTCAATTCAAGTTTATTTATATATCGTTGCAAAGCAAGAAATTAAGTTTCTACAATATATTTATATATTGTAGAAACTTAATATATTTAACTTATGGCAAAATTTGGTAATTCTGTATACATCTTTCGTAATTTCGACTTTTTATTTATTCCAATTATGATTTTATATCTCAAAATTTTGACTTTTCTTTTCAGAATTGCCTTTATATGAATTTACATCTATTGCAATTCTCTTTTTTTGTTTCCACCACAGAATAAAAAATAAATAAAGGTTATTTCCACTTTTTATCTCACAATTCTGACTTTATATCTCACAATTCAATTCAATTAATCTTTTAATTCTCACAAAACTTTATCTATCGTGCAATTGCCTTTTTCATTGTATTTTTATTTTTTTTATTCTGTGGTGGAAATAAGTTTTCGTAAAGAGAATATTTTTATAATTTTTTTTTGTTAAATATCATATTTGATCAGAAGGCTTTTATGGCTCATATACAGTGAGAATATGGAGCTCAATTTTATTCAGAGACTCAAACTGAGCAAAAATATGAATCTGGCGCAGATGCTGATATTTCTGTGATGAAATTCTGCTGCTCGTGATGTAAATCAATGAGATCTTTATAACAGTGCAGCAGATACGGACATAAAATGATCGAAATATCAGTCGTCGTTCTATATTTCCAATAATATGTCTTAATGAGATGAGATTGCTTAGAAATATGATCCAGCAGGTTTTATTGGGTAAATGCTGATATGAAATGAAGAAACACTCACAACTTCGTCCTCGAATCCTCCAGCGAGCACCAGCGAGTACGAGCCGTCGTTACTGCGTCCGTGAATCCCGCCGACGTGAGGCCTGTGGACACCCGCCTCGCTCACCTGACCACACACACACACACACACACACACACACACACACATTTAACCCTTTGAAATCCTCACGTTGGACTAAAACTTACTGGCTTTGCTCACACAGGGTATAACATCTTCCCATATGTGACCCTGCAGCACAAAAGCAGTCATAAGCGGCACAGCTATATTTGTAGCAATAGCCAACAATACATTGTACGGGTCAAAATTATCCATTTTTATTTTATGCCAAAAATCATTAGGATATTAAGTAAAGATCATGTTCCATAAAGATATTTTGTAAGTTTCCTGCCATAAATATATAAAAACATAATTTTTGATTAGTAATATGCATTGCTAAGAACTTCATTTGAACAACTTTAATGGAGATTTTCTCAATATTTTGATTTTTTTGCACCCTCAGATTCCAGATTTTCAAATAGTTGTATCTCAGCCAAATATTATCCTATCCTAACAAACCATACATCAATGGAAAACGTATTTATTCAGCTTTCAGATGATACATAAATCTCAATTTAAAAAAATTGACCCTTATGACTGGTTGTGCTCCAGGGTCACAAATGTTTCATGATAACATTTTTTACTTTTTTAAAACCTTCTACCTTCTTATACTCTTGTTCAAAAATTGACAAATTGCTTGTAAATCTCTCATTATGCTATAATATTATCAAATACTGGATTCAATCTTGTTTTCTGTTGATTAGCACAGGTTTTGTGTTTCTTTCTAGAACTGGTTGATCAGAGGTTTAACTAATATCTGAGTTTATGCTTTTCGGATTTGAGTGAAAGATACCAGAATTATCCAAAATAATGTTTTTTCACTCAAAAACGGATGTGCATGAGATCAGATCAATGAAGCAATGAGAGATTTACAAGCGATTCTTAAAATGTTGGTCATTTCTGGGTCAAACCCGCTCCGGGGCGGATCTCCTCACCTGAACGCGGAACTTCCACGTGGTTCCGACGGGAACGCCGGGAACGGGGCCGTAGTGATTGGAGGGGACGATTGTGCACTCTTTAGTGCGGCCCACACACGCCATACCCTAAAACACACACAACACACACACTTAACCAGAGCTGACCAACAATAATGATAAGTCTTTATCCGACTACCTATACTACGCAAACTGATGTTTTTCATCAGTACCTGTCTGACTGTTATCGCTTTGTTTATTTAAACGGGGAATCCTCTCAATTAACGCCAGTAAAGTATGGAGTGCCACAAGGATCTGTCTTAGGACCTCTGCTATTTTCAATATACATGTTGCCCCTTGGTAATATTATTAGAAAATACGGGATTATATATATCAAAGAAAAGAATTCATAATAAATTAGCGCACATGTGACTGATTTCAGATGCAGAT
>NC_081175.1:30440079-30462579 GCF_012432095.1 Onychostoma macrolepis
CAACTGCAAAACAACAATTTAAAAATATTTACTTAACACTGAACATTTTTTAACATTCTAGCAGACATTATACCAACAAAGCACAATTTAACTTAAAATGAATAAGTTACTAAAATAATGGCCATCTTTGAGACCCATTCTTGAATCAGTTATGTATTTTTTACTGTACAAATAAATGCAGAGAGCAGAAGAGAAGAATTATTTTAAAACATTAGAATATATTACAGATCCCAATTTGAACACTATGTGTGAATGTTATAATAAATGTATTAATAGAGCTGTTGAAATTATTATTATCATTATTACTATCTTACTTTTTTATTTTATTTTACAGAACGGTAAAATTACAATATTAACATTTATGAATGTTGATGGAGTTCTTGCTTTTTCTCAGCAAGTTTTATTTTGGCAGAAACCCGCAGGAAGACCTCAGCGCTTCTTTTTGTTGAAAACAGCAGATTTATACATGATTCTCACTAAGAATTTAGGAAGATGTTTGTTACAAGTATCACATGTAAAATAAATCATAAAAATGTTACTGAGCAGCTGATGAGTAACACTGTTTCAGCGCAGATTTTCCTCGCGCTTTGGACTCTGAACCCTGGCTAACGAGCTCGTGCAGCGCTCAGAATACATGCAATCCTCTATTTGACTGCGTCACGTCATTATTCAGTACAATTTATTCTGTCTTTTCGCTGATTTTATGGCTTTTTTTGCTGTTTTTGCTCAAATTATTTGTGTTGCTGGACATTCGGTGCATCCCTGAGTGCAGTGTAGAGCGCGGCTCACCAGTCCTCGTCCTCGGGGATGGCGGTCAGTGGAGGGGTCAGGCAGTAGATGTGGAAGGCCATGTTACACTCGTCACACAGCAGCTGCATGTGAGCGTCCTGCTTCCCTCCACACACACAACACGAGCAGAAACGACACTCAGCCTCCGGATCCGCCTTACAGTGCTTACACTCCGGACCCGTCTTACCTGCACACACACACACACACACATTAAACATGATCCAAACTCTTGTGTCACTGAACATGTGTGTGTGTGTGTGTGTGTGTGTGAGTGTGAAAGAGAGAGAGATAGTGTGTGTGTGTGTGTGTGTGTGTGAGTGCCCTAGTGAAAAATAAATATACTGTATGGGTCAAAATGGTTGATTTTTCTTTTATGCCAAAAATCATTAGGATATTAAGTAAAGATCATGTTCCAGGAAGATATTAGTAATATGCATTGCTAAGGACTTCATTTGGACAACTTTAAAGGCCATTTTCTCAGATTCCAGATTTTCAAATAGTTGTATCTCAGCCAAATATTGTCCTAACAAACCATACATCAATGCAAAGCTTATTTATTCAGCTTTCAGATGATGCATAAATCTCAGTGTTAAAAAACTGACCCTTATGACTGGTTTTGTGGTCCATGGTCACATACAGAAAGTAGTTACAAAAGTAAAGATATGTAAACAGCATATAGTCATGGATTTGAAATGGTGAAAGAAATTCACGAACTCGATCAGAATGTGTGCAGTGCATTGAGAGTGGAAGCGTGCAGAGATGTTACGGATGGGTTTATACCAACGAAACAAGCAGTACGTTCACATTCTTCCATCAACTAACGGAACTGTCTGTGTTTTAGTGCATGTACAAGAATAAAACTAATGTTATTCTGGTTTGTTTCCTGCAGCATTAATGACAGATCACATCAGGTAAAAGTTTAACGCACTTTCGTGTTCTGTACGGTGTAGGTGTGGTGGCGATCTGGTAAAGCGAGTGCTGGTGTGTGGCAGCGACCCGGGTTCGAATCCAGTCCGCAGTGTTTCCTTCAGCCAATGATCTAATGTCTGTGTCCAATGTCCCACTGATGTTCTCTGGATAACTGAGTTGGCTGGTATGCTGGGGGTGTCAGTAAAAGGCAGTTTCTTAAGCTGTGCTATTATTTATGAAGGTTAATTTATTGCATTAGAAACACACAATAATTGTGCCATTAGCACGCTTTAAGTTTACTTGGAATGCCATTGCAATGCATTTTAAAGTCACTAAAAGTAAAGCATAGTATGACCTCAGTTTGTTATTAGTATAATATTAATGTATGTGCATCACTCTTACACTGTAATTGAATTGCAATTGTAATGTCACCAAAATACATTTGAAGTTTATGCTGAATGAATTCTGCAGTTCAAAAATTAACTAAAAGAGTGGATATTTAAAGTGTACTTAAGTATACCTGAAATAGTTCCACTTTAGCACAGACAAGTATATTTAATACAACTTTAGTTGAACTTCAGCACTGCTTCTGCACAACTAAAATGCATTTAGTACAAAATTTAGCAGACTTTAAGTATACCAATTTATATTGTGCCACAAATATATTTAGTTATGCTAAAGTACATACGAATAAATTGTACTTAAGTATACTATTTTTTCACTAGGGTGGGTGAGTGAGTGTGTGTGTGTGTGTGTGTGTGTCTGTGAGAGTGTGTTAGAGTCTGTGTGTGTGTGTGTGTGTGTGTGTGTGTGTCTGTGAGTGTGTTAGAGTCTGTGTGTGTGTGTGTGTGTGTGAGAGTGTGTTAGAGTCTGTGTGTGTGTGTGTGTGTGTGTGTGTGTGTGTGTGTGTGTGTGTGAGAGTGTGTTAGAGTCTGTGTGTGTGTGTGTGTGTGTGTGTGTGTGCTCACGTTTGAAGGGGCCGTCTGCTGCGGACAGTGCCGTTGCTCCTGGTTTCTCTATCCTGTAAATCTCATCCAGAAACTGCAGCTTACAGTCACCAATCACATCACCCGGACCTCTGAAACAACCAATCACAGCACCAGCTTACAACGTCACATATTTCCTCAAGTAAAGTGAACTTTTATTTTGGCGGTCAGCCGTGAGCGTTTACCCCAGCAGAATCTTGACGCGGATCTCTTTGTTGGTGCGTGAGACGGCGTTGAGGGTCGAGATCTCTGCGTCGTACCAGAAGCCTCGCTCCTCGGGGTTCTCCAGGTTATAGTTGACCATCACCACGTCTCCCACCTGCAGCTGGTCGAAGCGCAGCAGAGTCCTGGCCCTCGGACGAACATCGTCCGCGCTCATCTCCACCACGCCGTTCTCCGGATAACTGCGGAAAACAGAAGCAAACGCCGCCGGCATCAGACACAAGAATAAACCCCACCGTCAACAACCGCAATAATTACTGTTTTCACACAGGTTTCCTCAACACTCCCTCTGTCTGCCATTGGTCAGTCAAACAGATAGTCCCGCCCCCAAACTCACTCCATTGGTGGAGTCAGAAGTCGACATATTTGGGCCGATCAAACAAACTGATCAATGTGTCAAGAAAAATCTACCTATAAATGGCAAATATAAAGCATGGTTTCTCAAACTAGCGTTCATGAGTTGTTAAAATCATTAAATTTAATAATGTCAAATTAAATTTAAAAAATGTAAATAAAAACAATAAAAATAAAACACTTACTGAAATTGTGCTAAATTAGAAAAATTTCAAATTAAAATAAAAAGTGAATAAAAACAAAATAAAACAATTTATTAACTAAAAAAATTTAATAAAATTTAAATAAATACATTTAGCTAAAATAAAAACTTTCTAAAATGTATTACATTTATAAATTGTCAAAATAATTTCAAAACAAATACAATCAAAATAAAACACTAGAAATGTATATAATAATAAAAAGTCAAATAAAATATCAAAACAAAGTAAAACACTTAGTCAAAGTTAATTAAATTATAAAATGTCTAATTAAAATAAATGTAAATAAAAACAATCAAAATAAAAAATATATAATTATAAAGAGTCAAATAAAGAAATGTAAAATTTTAATAAATAATTTAAAAATAAAAACTATCAAAATACATCTCTTACTAAAAATTAAATAATAAAAAAGTCAAATTAAAATAATTGTAAAATAGCCACAAATCACAACAAAACACTTACTAAAAATTAAATAAATAAAAAACCATCAAATTAAAATCATGTTAAAATAAAAACAATCAAACTGAACACTAAATAAAGATTAACTGTTGACCCGCGTGTTATATGACCAGTAACTAATATCAGAGAACTGTGAAGGTGTTGTTCAATTATTGAAATATTAACTTATCAGACACCTTGATATCGACGAGAAACAACAAATGTATTATTCTGAACGTTTTCATCTCAGGGAAGAAAACAACAGCCACAAACACGAGTGCATTATCTTGCAGAGATCCGTCGCTCGGAATCGCTGCTGTTCAGATGCGTCACGTGTGAATCAGTGAATCAGTGAATCAATGAATCAGTGAATCAGTGAATCAGATCCGCAGACGTCTGATCGCTCTCACACACATCTGCTGGAGTAACATGCTTCTGAGCGACCGTACGCTCCACAACATCTGCTGAAAACACACACACAAAGATCAGGAACAGTGTGTGTGTGTGTGTGTGTGTGTGTGTGTGTGTGTGTCCATCAGTCGTAGGTTGATCTGTCTCTCATCTGGACTGTGTGTCTCACTCTTCTGCTGCTCCACACGCTCGTGTTCTGAATATCAATATGACTCTCTCACACACACACACACACACACACACACACACACACTCATGCAGCAGCAGCAGGACAGAGTTTTTGGGTGTTTCTTCAGATCTGGCTCTTCTGACCCTTTATAAAATAAACACGTTTCACATTCTCAGCAGTTCATTACTCATAACATCCAGCTTTCAGACAACACACACACTCACACACACACACACACACACACACACACACACTCACACACCGCAGGAGAATCAGTGCTGATCATCTCCACCTCTCAGTTATTCTTTACCATGGACTGGTTAGTATAGCTCACTAAAATCATTATATATATATATATATATATACACTGCTGCTCAAAAGTTTGGGATCAGTAAGATTTTTAATGTTTTTTAAGGGAGTCTCTTCTGCTCATCAAGGCTGTATTTATTTGATCAAAAATACAGAAAAAACAGTAATATTGTGAAATCTTATTGCAATTTGTAATATTGGTTTCCTATTTTAATATACATTAAAATAGAATTTATTTCTGTGACACAGCGCAGAATTTTCAGCATTTTTTTGGTTTTCAACACTGATTATAAATCAGCATATTAGAATGATTTCTGAAGATCATGTGACGCTGAAGACTGGAGTAATGATGCTGAAAATCCAGCTGCGCATCACAGAAATAAATTCTATTTTAAAGTATATTAAAACAAAACTGTTATTCTAAATTGAAATAATATTTCACAAAATAACAGTTTTTTCTGTATTTTTGATCAAATAGATACAGCCTCGAAGAGCAGAAGAAACATAAAATCGTACTAAATAAAATAAAAAATAAAAAATCTTACTGATCCCAAACTTTTGACCGGCAGTGTGTGTGTATATGTATATATATATATATATATATATATATATATATATATAATTTTTTTTTTTTTTTAAATATATATATATATATATATATATATATATATAGTTAAAAAATATAAATATATATATATATATATCATTTATATATATATATATGTATGTATATGCGTGTATATATGTGTGTGTGTGTATATAATCAGAGACAGAATAAAATCACTGAAGGGTCAGAATAATCATCATCATCTGCTCATATCTGTGTTCCAGTAAAATTAAAAAGTTACTCCTAATTAGGGCTACAAAACGATTAATCGCGATTAATGCACACAAATATATACATATATGTATATATTTAAAAAAATATATATTTGTATGTAAACACTTGTATATAATTTATATTATATATAAATATTTTATATATAAATTAACATATTTTCCTTAATATATACATGTATGTGTGTTTATTTATATATACATAATAAATACACACAGTACACACACATATAGTATGTAAACATAAACTTTTATTTTGAATAGATTAATCGCGATTAATCATTTAGCAGCCCTAGTCCTAATTAAGACTCTTAATAGTAGGAGTGTGTTTTTGTAGTCAGGAGTCTCTGACTGAACACACACACACACACACACACACATAATAAAGTGTAATGTAATAAACCTCAATGTCAAATGTCAAGTGGCCAATCACAGTCTGCGTTTATGACAGCTGATTAACAGATGCACGATCACGAGCCAAATTACAGGAGGGTAAAAATGACTTCAGAAAGATGGCAGCAACATAATATTATTTTTACACAGAGATTAATAGCTCTATTAGTAAAATCTGTTGATTTTAGCTGTCTTTGTTGCATTATGTGCCAATGCTGACCGTTTAAAAATGGGGAAACAGCACTTTTCAAGCTTTTCCTCCAATGTTTGCAGGCCTGTAACTCAAAAAGTATTAAAGATATCTAAATGCCCTTTTATATATTGGGTCTTAACAAACTTTCCTTTTGGCATCTTTATTTTTAAGGCCCTATATGGTTCGGTTCCAGAGATATTGGAATTTCAATATGGCTCCAAGAGTAAATCGATGAATTGTACACATTTTCAATTGTCAAAAACCAAATGTGGGTCACTTTGCAAAAAATATGATACTTCTTTTCTTTTAAAGAGGAAAGTCTGAAGAACAAATAATGTTGAAACTAGAAATGTATCTTGTTTCCTTCTGTCCAAACAACTCCAATGAACAGACCAGTCTGAGTGCCACAAATAATATTTTTCCTAGGTTTGGTTGCCTATAATTCAAGGCGTATTCATTTTCAAGGCCCTACATCGTTCAGTACCAGAGATATGGGGTAAGTGCTGTTTCCCCATGTTTGAGTGGTCAGCATTGGCACACAATGCAACAAAGATTGCTAAAGTCAACAGATTTCACTAATAAAGCAGCCAATCTCTGTGTAAAAATAACATTATGATGCTGCCATCTTTCTGAAGCCATTTTTACCCCCCTGTAACTTGGCTCTGAATCTCAGGTGAAAATGGCCATTTTGAAATAGTGCATTACTCAGTAAATATTCATCCATGACATTTAATATTTTGGCTTTCATCACTATACATGTCTATCTTTCTTCAGAAAAAATATGAGCAAAATCAAAAATGTGAGCCGGGGAAGTTTCTGAAATTTGGTTGATTTGACACGGAATGACCCAAAAGTTAACAGAAATTAAATTTAAATCTTTTTTACATTTACTTTAAAGGAACACTCCACTTTTTTTGGAAATAGGCTCATTCTCCAACTCCCCCAGAGTTAATAATTTGAGTTTTACCGTTTTTGAATCCATTCAGCCAATCTCCGGGTCTGGCGATAGCACTTTTAGCATAGCTTAGCATAGATCATTGAATCCTATTAGACCAGTAGCATCGCGTTCAAAAATGACCAAAGAGTTTCGATAGTTTTCTTATTTAAAACTTGACTCTTCTGTAGTTATATCGTGTACTAAGACCGGCGGAAAATGAAAAGTTGCGATTTTCTAGGCTGATATGATTAAGAACTATACTCTCATTCTGTCGTAATAATCAAGGAACTTTGCTGCCGTAACATGGCGCAGCAGGTGCAGTGATATTACGCAGAGCCTGAAAGCAGTCCCCAGCCAGGTACCTGGTTATAATATGGCTGGGGACTGCTTTCAGGCGCCGCGTATCACTGCACCTGCGCGCCATGTTACGGCAGCAAAGTTCCTTGATTATTACGCCGGAATGAGAGTATAGTTCTTAATCATATCGGCCTGAAAATCGCAACTTTTCATTTTCCGCCGGTCTTAGTACACGATATAACTACAGAAGAGTCAAGTTTTAAATAGGAAAACTATCGAAACTCTTGGTCATTTTTGAACGCGATGCTACTGGTCTAATCGGATTCAATGATCTATGCTGCTATGCTAAAAGTGCTATCGCCAGACCCGGAGATCGGCTGAATGGATTCAAAAACGGTAAAACTCAACTTATTAACTCTGGGGGAGTTGGAGAATGAGCCTATTTCCAAAAAAAAGTGGAGTGTTCCTTTAAAGCATCTGACTCGTGCTTTTCTTGCATTCAGAGTCGCATCAGCACACGCGAGCAGCGTTCGGTTAATGAGTGTTTATTTAGCGATTATAACTCCACACCATTATCAATCTTTTTTTATTCTCTGTGTTGTTTTAAACAGCGTCAGTGAAACACGCAGCTGTTTGTGAAGGAGGATCTGAATCTCAACAGCTGCTGCAGATTAGGGCTGTCAAAAAAAAAAATCGAATTTCGAATATTTGCATAAGATGTTGTTTACGTCAAAACTGAAACCAAGCCGTTCACACAGAACGCATATTTATTACATTTTCTAGAAGGACATCTATCAGCGTTGCACTCACGTCTCGCACAAGAGAGCCGCATGTTTAGAAAGCATGTCAAATTAATGCAAGTTCAACTTTTAAAAACCATGTCTCGAGACTTTATGGCGGTTTTTCTGCATCTCATGTTTTTAAATGAAAAAGTTCTCTTTGTGATTGGTTTTCGGTCCTTTGTATTAAACTATACATTCATACATGATGCTATTTTGTTTCTAATTGTTTAAGCAACTTCATTAATGATATATTGTTCATAAACATTATTTTAAACATGCACTTTTTTCAAAGATAGTCGTGCATTAGTGATATTTTGTTCGATGCGCCCTCTTGTGACCTCAGGTGAGAAGCCAAAAGCTTTTTCGCCCCTAACAGAGATTATGCCATATTGATAATATTTTAGTACAAAATTCGAATTTAGTTTTTCAGTCATTTTGACAGCCCTACTCTTCAAGATCTTCAACAAACCAGCAAACAAAACACAGCATCCAGCAAAACACTGTGGGACTGGATCAGGACTCGTGAAACGGATCGGGTCAGAACGCCTGCGCTTTTAGCATTAAAAATAATGTTAGTTAAACATGTTTTATTTAAATGCTACAAACCTAAGACAAACCATTCTAAAAATATTTTAAATGTTTAATATAATAATATTTTATATTATATTTTATATTTATTTAAAAAAATTAAACATTTTAATATTTTAAATATTACAAATGTCAATTTACATTGTTTTAGTTTTTTAGCATGTAAACAAACAAACAAATAATACTGTTTAAACAGGTTTTATTTTACTGAAATGCTAAAAAACCAAAGACAAATAATTGTAAACATTTTAAAATTAATATAAATATTAAAAAAAACAACAGTTTGTGTGTGTGTGGGGGGTGATGTCATGTATGCATGTTTTTAGTTTTTTTTAAACATAAAACATAAATAAATAATATAATAATAATTCATTACACTTATATAGGCGCTTTTCTAGGCACTCAAAGTGCTTTACATCGTGAGGGGGTCTCCTCATCCTCCACCAAATGTAATTTATTTATTTGTGCTAAAAACCAAAGACTAATCATTTTTAATTGAAAAAAAAACAAACAAAAAAATACATAGTTTTAGTTTTTAGCATTTAAACATTTTATTTTATCTACTTACATGTTAAAAAACATATAGACAAATAATTGTAAATATTTACATATTAATATAAATATAAATATAAAAGAACAATAGATGTTGTGGGACAGAATAAAAAATATGATGTCAGATTACATGTTTGAAGGTTTTTAACATTTAAATAAAAAATAAGCAATATTATCATTTAAACATGCTTATTTAATTATGTTAAAAACCTAAGATGAATAAATTTAAATAGTAATAATAATAATAATATTTTTTAAATAAAAACAATACTTGTGGGGGACAAAATAAAAAATATTGATTTTGGCTTTTAGCATTTAAATACATAAATAATATTATTTTGATATTATTTTGAATATTATTTTAAATCATTATGTTTAATTTGATTTATTTAAATGCAAAAAAATAATAATAATAATTACAATATTTTAATAATATATTTTATATTATTTTAAATGATATATAATATTAGTACATTTATATTTAGTCATTTAGCAGAAGCTTTTATCCAAAGCGACTTACAAATGATGACTCGGTTAGCTTAATGCAGTACACATAGCAACGTTTTTATTTTATTTTTTTAATTATATAATAAATAAAAAGAAAACAGGTAGAGTAGAAAAAGAATAGAGCAAGCTAGTGTTAGAGGCCTTTTTTTGCTTTTTGTTAATCGTAAAAAAAACAAAAAGAAAACAATATATTAGTAGAATATATTAATATAGAATATATTAGTGTATTTTTAAAAAACTGAACAAAAACATGAATCCAGACACGAATCAGACCTGAGATCAGATCCCATCAACACAAACCATGTGACCTGAGCACAAACGCTGTTCTCGGATCAGCATGAATTTCAGCATCGGTTTCCCAGCATGCACTGCAGCATGATGCATTGCTCTTGGAATCGATACACTTACCGCACTCAGAACGCATCCCATCATGCACCTCCTCACACTTTAGACTCCTCGCGCTTTAGAAATGAACATCCAGACAAGCAGGGAAAAACAAAGAGCCTTCCTTCCCATGATGCACTTACTCTTCATATTTAATGTGGTAGGAGACGTGCGGCGGATCCGTTTTGGACGTGGACGGTTGGTCCGAGTGTAACGCTGTGCTGTGAGCGTCCGTGGATGATGATGATGACGAAGGCTCAGACTCCAGCTTGCCGTTAGTCCGTTTGCTGGGTCGGCCGACGCGGGCCGGAGCGGGCGTCTCGACTCGGCCGTTCTGTCCTTTAGAGGCAGGAGTGACCTTCTCAATCACGCCCTCGAACCAGGCGCCGATGCTGACATCCCTGCAGTCCACCAACTCATTCACCTGACGAACACAAACACAGCTGCTCTTAATCTTTCCATTGATGTATGGTTTGTTAGGATCGGACAATATTAGAAAATCTGGAATCTGAGGGTGCCAAAAAATCAAAATATTGAGAAAATCGCCTTTAAAGTTGTTCAAATGATGTTCTTAGCAATGCATATTACTAATCAAAAATTAAGTTTTGATATATTTACGGTAGGAAATATACAAAATATCTTCATGGAACATGATCTTTACTTAATATCCTAATGATTTTTGGCATAAAAGAAAAATTAAATTTTTAATCACATTTTTAAAATTAATTTAATTAAAATTATCCTTTAATATTTAGTATTTACCAAAACCAAAGTGTGAATTCTAATATTTGGAATAATAATAATAGTAATAGTAATAACAATAACAGTAGTAATAAATAATGTTTTTAATAATAATAGAATTATATAATATATATATATAATATAATCATAATTTTAAATTAAATTAATAAAAACAATATGATAAATATATATATATAAATCATAACATTGAAACTAAAATAATATTTGTAATTTTTAATAATAATAATAATAATAATTCTAAATGTTAGAATTTCTACCGACTCATCTAAACATTAAATAATATTACAAACTTATTATGATTAATGCATATAAAATTGTTTCATAGCACTTTCAATTTAATGTGTAAATTTAGTACAATTACCCTATGTTAGATTAAATTAATAAATAAAACTATGTGATAATTAATAACAAAGAATTCATTTTAAAACAATAATATTAAAATGAAAATAATATTTTAAAATATTGTTATTTTTAAAATAATATAGTATTTTAGAAGTAATATAAAAACAATAACAATAATTCACCATAAACTGTATAATTTGCCTACCATCCGAGGAGGAACATGTAAAGAGTCAGTCATCATGACCGATGCTACAATTATTTCATAGAATAATCTCTGAAGTTTTTTGGGAACTATAAGTGGCATACAGTTAGAGTGCAGGCAGTATTGTTCTTACTCTGAAGAGTCCGATCCCGGGATCGATGAGCAGCGTCCGGCTGGATGTGGACGGCTGGCTGTCCGGCGCCGGGCTGCAGCATTTGGACCCGTTTCCGTTGCTGTTGGCGACGGTTTCTGGGGAAACGACTGTTGTGGTGGGTGTGGCTGAGGCGGGGACAGATGTTGTGGTGGGCGGGGCTACTGCACAGGCCACACCCTCTTCGTTGCTGAGGGAGGGGCTATCCGGCGCGTCCGTCTGTGAGCGAATGAGAAGCTGGACGATGTCGTTAAGACCCACGTTATAATCAAAGAGCGTCTGACCATCTTCCATCTGCAAAAAAGCATGCCAAATATTAATCATTAGTTATGCAAAATAAACAGTGCATTATAACATTTCATTATATAAAATGTACAACTATTGTAAGCAATTTTATTATATTTATGTATTGTACACTATACACTATCAGTCAGGAGTTTGGAATAATTAAGATTCTTTAATGTTTTTAAAAGAATCTCTTCTGCTCACCAAGGCTGCATTTATTTGACCAAAAATACTGTAAAATTCTGAAATATTATTCTAATGTAAAACAGCTGATTTCTATGTGAATATGTGTTACACTGTAATTTTAAAATCCTTAAAAAAAGAGCAAAATCCTTAAAAAACTATTTATTATTATTATTATTATTATAATGTGTGTATTTATACACACACTCACAAACTAAAGCACACAAAAGCCCTGTATTTCAGGTTTGTTCTGTGTTTATCTGTCGTGTTTGTGTGTTGTTATGAGGGCAGAGTAACTCTGAGATGTGAGACCATCACAAACAGCAGCGAAGCCATTTTGTGCTGCAGCGGACGCCATCAGCCTCGGCTTTTCCCCCAATCACAAATAAAGAAATAAAGAAATGTTAGAATAGTGATGACGGCTCTAGTGCAACCGTGCGCATACGCGCTCGCATGTGTGTGTGTGTGTGTGTGTGTGTTGCCATAGCAACCAACCAGGATCCATTTCACACACACACACACTCGCACGAACACACAATTGTAATTTGGCGGATGTGTGCGGGCGTGAAACATCAGCGGCGGATTGGCCGGTTCGTCTCATTAACATGAGAATCAGAGGTGTTAGATGTGTTTCCCGTTCTCCCGTTACTCTTCCAACACTCCCGCTTTATTATGCATGATGGAGAGAAAACGAGAAGACTGACGGAGTCCACACCTCTGAGAAAACCCAAAGACTAACGCTGAAGAGAGATCGTGACAGAAGCGTTAAAGCCTCTGAGCGGAGGAGAAACCATGAGATGAAACGCTTCTGAAGACCTGCCACAGACATTCAGGACGTGTGACCCTGGACCACAAAACCAGGCATAAGGGTCCATTTTTAAAAATTGAGATTTATGCATCATCTGAAAGCTGAATAAATAGCTTTGCATTGATGTATGGTTTGTTATGATATGATATAATATCTGATAATCTGGAATCTGAGGGTGCAAAAAAATCTAAATATTGAGAAAGTTGTTCAAATGAATTCTTAGCAATGCATATTACTAATCAAAAATGAAGTTTTGATATATTTACGGTAAGAAATTTGCAAAATATCGTCATGGAACATGATTTTACTTAACATCCTAATGATTTTTAGCATAAAAGAAAGATTGATAATTTTGACCCATACAAATGCATTGCTACAAATAATGCTTTTCTAACTTTCCAGCCAAGATATCTAAAAATTCTTAAATCAAGAAGGAAAAGTAAAAATTATTGTCTTGTTTTCAGAAAAAAACGAATAAAAATTAAGTGAGTTTTTCCTTAGAAAGAGCAAAATAAAACTCACTTAATTCTGACTTGTTTTTTTTTGGCTGGAAACAAGACAAAAAATCTAAGTAAGAAAAGCATGTTTTGCAGTGTACCTGTGCTGCTTATGACTGCTGCTGTGCTCCAGGGTCACAGATGTGTTTAATTGTGATGAAAATACTGCTAAAACTCTTTGTAGTCGTAAACTAGGCTTCATTTTAGTCTAATTTCTTCTGTTGTTCTCATTGGTGTGACTCTTTCTCTTTCTCCCAAGACACAGGAGAAAACAGCGTTAATCCTGAAGCGCTGACATTATCGTGAAAATGAAAAACCGTCTCCACTAATTGGGAATGAGGACGGCCTGATGGAAAATGACTCATCTGTGGCTCGCGTTGGCTCTCCCGTCCAGATTCCAGATCATTCACTCACAGAAGAAAATAATCAGACGCGGTGCCACCTCAGCGCAGAAACATCTCGAACTCACGCGCCTCCGTTACTCACGTGTGCTTCCCACAATCACTCGCTCTGCTTCACACACGACTGGACATTACTGACCACTGACCAATCAGAGGGAGGCATTCCACGGAAAAACTGTCACACTGCAAAAAATGATTTTCTCACTTAGTATTTTTGTCTTGTTTTCTAGTATAAATATCTAAACATTCTTGAATCGAGATGCATTTGGTTGACAAGTAAAATAACTTAAGATATCTATTATCAACATTTTGTTAATTTTTGCTTAAAACGAGAAAAAATATCTGCCAATGGGGCAAGAAAAATATTCTTGTTTAGCCTTTGAATTAAGATTATTATTCTTACCCCACTGGCAGATATTTTTGCTTGTTATTTTAGTTATTGCATTCAACCGAATGCATCTTGATTCAGAATTTGTAGATATTTATACTAGAAAACAAGACAAAAATACTAAGCGAGAAAATATTTTTTTGCAGTGCAGAGTATTTTTTCAGAGTATTTCCAGCCGATAAACTATAAAAACACTGACAGCCAATCAGAATCCAACAAGAGCTTCGAGCATTTAAAGCGACAGACGACAAAACTGCAGCATGTTAATAACGAACACATCGTTATCATCCGCTGGTGTGAATGCTAATATAACGCTGCAATTATCATTAAAGTTATTGTTAGTTATAGTTGCAGTTAACATTATAGTAGTGCTGGGCAATGATTAATCGCAATTAATCGCATCCAAAATAAAAGTTATTTTTTATATAATATATGTGTGTGTACTGTGTATATTTATTATGTATATATAAAGACACACACGTACAGTATATATTTTGAAAATATTTACATGTATTAACATGCATATATTTATATTATATATAAATATATTTAATATATAAATGTTTTTTTAAATATATACATGCATGTGTTTGTATTTATATATATATACATAATACATATACACAGTACACACTCATATATTATATATATAAAATAAAAAACTTTATTTTGGATGCGATTAATTGTTGCCCAGCACTACATTATAGTTATTATTATAGTTATCACTATAGGCATTATTACAGCTAAAATGTTATTACTAAAGTTACAGTTATCTTATTGTTGAAGTTATCATTATAGTTATTGTTACAATTATCATTATAGTTACTGATACACTTACTGTTTCAGTTATTTTTAGAGATACTTATAAAGTTATCATATTTTTTGTTATAGTTATTATTATAGTTATAATTATCTTTACAGCAAAAAATCTTGTTAGTTATTGTTATAGTTATTATTATAATTATTATTAGGCAAGGTACGTTTATTTATATAGCACACTTCATACACAGAAAATACAAATAATAAATCATAAGTTTTATAAGAAATATGTAAAAAATTATAACATAAATACAATGAAAAGTAAGAAATGAAAAATCATAAATTGTTTAAACTGAATTTAAAAAGGAAAATTATTCAGATTCTATATTAGAATAAAAGGAAAAGAACAGTGCAGTGGTAAATCTATCGTTATACAGTAATCGTTACAGTTATCTGTTATATTTTTCGTTATGATTAACATTACATTTATTTATTATTGTTACAGTAATGCTAGTTATCATTATTGTTTTAGTTTTGGTAACAGTTATTGCAAAAGATTATTTATAGTTACAGTTATAATTTTAGTTCTTATAGTTGGTGTGAACAGGTCTTAAGAAGCTTTGTTACTAGTTACAGATAAAGTTGTTGTTTCAATTATTATTATAGTTATTGTTAAAAAGTTATTGTTAAACTTACCATTACAGTAATTGTTACAGTTATCATTATAGTTATTGTTACAGTTATCATTATATATGTTACAGTTATCTTTATAGTTATAATTACAGTTATATTTACAGTAATTGTTACAGTTATCATTATAGTTATTGTTACAGTTATCATTATAGTTATTGTTACAGTTATCATTATAGTTATTGTTACAGTTATCATTATAGTTATTGCTATAGTTATCATTATATATGTTACAGTTATCTTTATAATTATTGTTACAGTTATCATTATATGTTACAGTTATCTTTATAGTTATCATTACAGTTATATTTACAGTTATTGTTACAGTTATCATTATAGTTATTGCTATAGTTATCATTATATATGTTACAGTTATCTTTATAGTTATCATTACAGTTATTGTTACAGTTATCATTATAGTTATTGCTATAGTTATCATTATATGTTACAGTTATCTTTATAGTTATCGTTACAGTTATCTTTACAGTAATTGTTAGTTATCATTATAGTTATCATTACAGTTATTGTTACAGTTATCATTATAGTTATTGCTACAGTTATCATTATATATGTTACAGTTATCTTTATAGTTATCATTACAGTTATCTTTACAGTAATTGTTAGTTATCATTATAGTTATTGTTACAGTTATCATTATATATGTTACAGTTATCTTTATAGTTATCATTACAGTTATCTTTACAGTAATTGTTACAGTTATCATTATAGTTATTGCTATAGTTATCATTATATATGTTACAGTTATCTTTATAGTTATCATTACAGTTATCATTATAGTTATTGCTATAGTTATCATTATATATGTTACAGTTATCTTTATAGTTATCGTTACAGTTATTGTTACAGTTATCATTATAGTTATTGCTATAGTTATCATTATATATGTTACAGTTATCATTATATGTTACAGTTATCATTATATATGTTACAGTTATCTTTATAGTTATCATTACAGTTATCTTTACAGTAATTGTTACAGTTATCATTATAGTTATTGTTACAGTTATCATTATATATGTTACAGTTATCTTTATAGTTATCATTACAGTTATTGTTACAGTAATTGTTACAGTTATCATTATAGTTATTGTTACAGTTATCATTATATATGTTACAGTTATCTTTATAGTTATCATTACAGTTATTGTTACAGTTATCATTATAGTTATTGCTATAGTTATCATTATATATGTTACAGTTATCTTTATAGTTATCGTTACAGTTATTGTTACAGTTATCATTATATATGTTACAGTTATCTTTATAGTTATCATTACAGTTATCTTTACAGTAATTGTTACAGTTATCATTATAGTTATTGTTACAGTTATCATTATATATGTTACAGTTATCTTTATAGTTATCATTACAGTTATTGTTACAGTTATCATTATAGTTATTGTTACAGTTATCATTATAGTTATTGTTACAGTTATCATTACAGTTATCTTTACAGTTATTGTTACAGTTATCTTTACAGTTATTGTTACAGTTATCATTATAGTTATTGCTATAGTTGATGTGAAAAGGTCTTAAGAGGCAAGGCTCGAAATTGCGACCATTTTGGTCCCATAATTTAATCTGTGCGACCTCAAAATATATTTGGGAGCATCTGTGCGAGTGCATGTAATTGTTGTAGTGCGACCTGTTTTCATTTCTAACAATGTTTCGTTCCTGAATGAATCAACCGTTTAAATGATTCGCTTCGATCGCAGTGACTCACTTATTAAAAGTGACTTGATGCCATCTACTAGCAATTGTAATTTCACATTTAAAGTATCTTCTAATTTTTTTTTTTAATAATTTCAAATATCAGTATTCAACGTTTTATGTTTGCAGTATTAAAACATTATATATGCATGTGTAACTGCAGGTTAAATGCATTCGTGTCCTGCATTAAGCAGGTGTAAGTGCATCTAAATGCCGCTTCAGAAATTCAAAGATGAATTTTGTTGATACTGATTTCATTTGCTTGATAACAGCCCAAATGTCTTATTATTCTAATTGACTGATTAAATGTAAGAATTTGACTCCAATCTGCATTAAAGTTAAGAACGTAAAGATGAAATCTGTTAATATATCATTTGTAGTTACGGTGCTCGTTCATTTTTGCTGGTGCTCCTAACTTTTTAAAGTTGGGAGCACCAGAGCTACCAAGTTAAAAAGTTAATTTGGAGCCCTGAGAGGGTTTGTTTAATTAACTAACATTAACTGCATGCAACAGCAAACACGTCTAACGAAGCAGACGCTGCATTTATGAGCTTTATGTGAAGCTGTATGAAAAGAGTGTTTATATAATCATTAACAGAACACAATCACGTGTGTGTGTGTGTGTGTGTGTGTGTGTGTGTTGCTAAAGCACCTCTTCATCTCCGTCTAACACAGTGACGCACAAGCTTTAAGCTCAACACACACACACACACA
Organism: Onychostoma macrolepis; assembly: GCF_012432095.1. NCBI lineage: Eukaryota > Metazoa > Chordata > Actinopteri > Cypriniformes > Cyprinidae > Onychostoma > Onychostoma macrolepis. Next base: position 30,458,253 of record NC_081175.1, read on the forward strand.
CACACACACACAGCCAAAATGACAACACTCTCCTCTCAACACACCAGCAGCCGTCCGTTCCTCTCTCTCACACACACACACACACGAATGACCCAAACTTTCATTAAAGTGTGTGAAACGAGTGCTTATCAACAGCTCTGAAGATCCTCCATTTGCAGCTCTGGTCTGGCTAACACCGCGCCATTTTGAGCGCAGCACAACGGCATGATGGTTATGTAAATCACCGTAGCGCTTCACAAGCTCGAATACAGCCGTGATTCAGCGTGTGTGTGTGTGTGTGTGTGTGTGCATTATGTTTGTGCATTCTTGAGCTGCAAAAATGCATGTGTGAGAGTCAAAGCGTGTGCTTTTCCCTCCAACAAAGATGGAAAATCAAACTAGCCGAGCAGGGAATGTACGCCACTGCAGAGCCCAGTGTGGAATTCTGGGATATGTGCAGAGCCGCCCCTCGTCCTCCTCCCGCCGGCGCAGGATTGAACGAAGAAAGAAGAAGTAGGTCACGTTCAGATCGAACACAAACAAACCAACTTACAAATCAAAGTGTGTTTACTGGCGATACTGCGGTGAAGCGCTCCGATCCAGCGGCTCGTCTAATTAAACCGACGAAACGTTTCAGACACACGACGCAGGCCCAGAAACAACACCAGCTGCGGAAAAACGCCCCGCGTTACAGCCTCGACAGGAGCAAACACTGACACACACACACACACACACACACACACACACACACTAAACACTAAATAAAGCTGCTTTTCTAAATACACTGTTGTTGAATTCACACCAGAGCTGGACGATACGACCGAAGATCAAAACCTCGATTAATTGAACACTTTACCTTGATTATGATGATTGAATGATTATTTTATTTTTCATTTATATATATATATATATATATATATATATTCTGCAGCACAAAAGCAGTCATAAGCAGCACAGCTATATTTGTAGCAATAGCCAACAATACATTGTTTGGGTCAAAATTATCCATTTTTCTTTCATGCCAAAAATCATTAGGATATTAAGATCATGTTCCATGAAGATATTTTGTAAGTTTCCTACCGTAAATATATCAAAACTTCATTTTTGATTAGTAATATCTATTGCTAAGAACTTCATTTGGACAACTTTAAAGGTGATTTTCTCAATATTTAGATTTTTTTGCACCCTCAGATTCCAGATTTTCAGATATTGTCCGATCCTAACAAACCATACGTCAATGGAAAGATTATTTATTCATCTTTTAGATAATACATAAATCTCAATTTCCAAAAATTGACTGGTTTTGTGCTCCAGGGTCACACACACACACACACACACACATATATATATATATATATATATATATATATAATTTATTTTTTGCCCTCATAGTTCATTAAAGGTTTGTACTATAAATATACTCAACTATTAAATGTGGGATGTTTTTTTTTCTACTGAAAGAGTGCATTTCTTATCTTTGTGATTTTTTTTTATTTATTTATAGTTATTTATGGTTATTTGTTGAATATTTCAAACAATTGAAATCAAATCACACATTGCTTGAAATGAAGGCGTCTTATGAAAAAAGTCACATTTCAGTTTTACTGTAAAAAGCAAGAAAAAAAGAAAATAACTTAAATTTTTTGCAAACATAATAAATGAATATTGCCATGTCATACTGTATAATAACAAGTTTTGGTTTTTATACACATTAATCTTGTTTTCATAATTTAAAAAAATATATTTTTACTGGCAAACGAGACATATTTTCTGTTTTCAATTTAACTTTAGTTAAAGTTTTAGTAATTTTGTTGTGTTTTTTTTTGTTTTAAGATAAGATAAGATAAACTTTATTTGTCCCCGAAAGGAAATTTGTCTCGGGCAGAGTGCTACAATACATACAATTATAATAGACAAAACTGATTAAAAACAATTAAGAACATACATTAAAATACAACAATGTGTAATATAAATAAATGCAAAAACACAGTAAAGTGTGTTTTGTTTTTTAATGTAAATATAGTTTTTTATTAGATAAATGTCTCATATTTCTCAAATTTCATTCATGTTTATTTATCATGAACGGTCATACTCATCCGTATAGCACGGCTACACACGCAGTAGAATGTTTTTAAGGGGAAAGTATTAACAGGATTAAAAAAACGTAATAAGCGACATTGTAAAATTACGTCGGTTCGAGGTTCAGAATTTCATCTCTTTTCGATTAATCGTCCAGCACTAACTCACACACGCTGGCAGAACACATTAAAGCTTTTATAAGTGTACGTCATGTTTTATTAGTGCTGACAGACGTTTATTCTGATGATTCGACATTAATAAACCAATGCATACAGCAATTTAATATCATCACACACGTCACTAACGAGCGGTTTTAGATGCATGCACCCATTAATAGTGTTTTCATCAGTATTTTTGCCTTGTTTACCAGTAAAAATCTTTTAAATAAATTATCAAAGCAAGATTAATATGTATAAAAACTAGTGCTGTCAAATGATTAATCATGATTAATCGCATCCAAAATAAGTTTTTGTTTACATTATACTGTATACATGTGTACTGTGTATATTTATTATGTATATATAAATACACACACACATGCAGTATACATTTTGAAAATATTTACATGTTTATACATTTATAAATTCATATTCTTGTATTTTATATCATATATAAATATATTTAATATATAAACATAATATATATGCATGTATACATTTAAGAAAAATGTTATGTAAACAAAAACTTTTGTGTTGGATGCGATTAATCATTTGACAGCACTAATAAAAACAAAAAATGTTATTGTATCTAATTTTATAACTATTCTAGTATTTAATAAAATAATGTGTTATTAATATGCTGGGCAACGATTAATCGCGATTAATCGCATCCAAAATAAAAGTTTTGTTTATATAATATATCTGTGTGTACTGTGTATATTTATTATGTGTATATAAAGACACACACATACAGTATATGTTTTGAAAAGATTTACATGTATATATTTATTAATATAATTTATATGATATATAAATATATTTAATATATAATCATAACACATTTTTCTTAAATATATACATACATGGGTGTGTATTCATATATACATAATAAATACACACAATACACACACATATATTATGTACACAAAAACTTTTATTTTGGATGCGATTAATCGCGATTAATCGTTGCCCAGCACTAAAAAAAAATACTAAAACTTTAACTTAATTTTTAAATGAAAACAGAAAATATGTCTTGTTTGCCAGTAAAAATATTGTAAAAAATGTATTAAAACAAGATGAATACGTATAAAAACAAAAACAGTTTAGAGAGAATATATATTCGTTTATTTTTCTCGTTTATATTGATATTTTTACAATGTCAACAGCAATAGATAAAAATAGAAATGTATATGTTTAATTACATATATCAATAATAAAGTACAAACAAATGTCTGATATCACACACATCTAATATATAAATATATTAGTTATATAAATACAGGTGTATAAAAGTAAGTGCTTCAATCTTCACTAATCCCAAAGAGTAGCTTGTTTTGTTTTGTTTGTATAAACCTCAATAAATGCTATTAGATTAATATTTCAAACAAGAATTTTTTTACAAACAAGAAACAAGATGTGCACCTAAAGTACATTTAGCCTGCCCTGTTTTAGAGATGAGTTTGAACAGTTTTTTCAGTAAAATATGAGAAACCGTGCACAAATAAAGCAGCATTGATGCTCATGCATCCAGCAGGTGTTTCATTTCAGAGTGTTTTTGTGGGAAAGATCCGCTAATCTGCTTAAACGGCCGTAACGAGATCTGTTTAACACGTTTAATTCACATGCATCTGATACAGTGCTCATCTGAGCAGTTCTCCTGCTTTACAAAGACTTTCATTTCAATCATGCTGATAAACCAGAGATTTCAGTTTATTTAGTTTTACTGCACTGAAAGATTACTTCACTTAAGACAAAATACACTTGTATTAAAGACACAATCACAAGCAGCTCATAAACCCAAACACATTTCAAAATCAACCAATCACACGCCAGCACAGGTACAATCAGCCAATCGGCGAGTGAAAGACCTTTAACCCTTCAGACGTTATTATATCTCCACAGACGCAATACTGAATTTTTCATGAACGAATACAAGGCTGCGAGGAATAGATCTGTTCAATGGGTTGTAGTAGTGATACGTTTTTTACAAATAAAACTTTTCGTTTAGTTTAAGTATATCAAGTACTAATATAACTGAAATTAAATCAACTTAAAACTATATTAAAACAATGACAATAACACTAAATCTTAAAAACTTGAAAATGAAAATA
>NC_081175.1:30467579-30492579 GCF_012432095.1 Onychostoma macrolepis
TTAGATTTTTTTTCTTTGAAATAACTAGGTTTCTTCTTAATTTTTTTCTCATCAGTTATCTTTATTAGGGTTGTATGTTACATATAATGTTGTTAAATTAATGTTTATTTCAGTTTAACGAGTCTCACCATGATGGTGTTTAGTGTTTGTGTGAATGACACGGTGCACCTTCTATATATGTTATTATTTAAAAGCTGCTTGTGATGGGCTTTGGTTCATCATGTGACTTTCTCATCACCTTCTGCATTTGGTGGTTATTAATGCATTACAAAGTTACAAAACAGATTTCAGTACTTCAATAGGTTGCTATATTAACATTATATCAGTTAATGAAATTACGGTATTTAACTGTAAATTTAAGTTAAAACAGTAAAACCTAAAATGTTGCTACCGTATATTTTACGGTAGAATTCTGGCAACCACAGCTGCCGGTTTTTTACCGTAAATTTTACGGAATTTTTTTTACAGTGTAGCTATCTAGCAAACTGTAGGCTGTAATAATGGTAATGACAGTAACTCGCGATTGAGCCGCGAACCACTGATGCTAATGCGCTCTAGTTATTAGCTGTGTTCGTCTTGAAGCAGCGCTGCAGACCGATCGGTGTGTGACATCAAAGTACAGTAAGAGCTACAGAGACACGCTCCTGATGCTTTCGAATCGCTCTCGCGGTACTTTGATGTCACACTCCGATCGGTCTGCAGCGCTGCTTCAAGACAAACACAGCTAATAACTAGAGCGCGTGGCTCGATTGCGTCATCGAGTCATGATTTAGCCCCGCCCAAAAAATCCTGATCACGAAAATGCTGAAAAACTGTTTCCAATTAAGTACTACATAGTAACATGTTTCAGCAATGCATTTCTAACATTTATAATGTGTTTACAAACAATTCTCAGCATTGATTTTACACAGACTTTAAGTTTTTTTTTTTTACTGTTTTACTATTTTTTGCTTTTTAAAATATATTTGTACAATTACTGTTTTTTTGTTTTTTATTATATATATATATATATATATATAAAGCACTTTAAATAAATTGTTTTAATTTTCCTAAATTCAATTTTAAATTACTGTTTTTTTTTTTTTATGGATTGCGTTTAATGGTTAAATAAAATGTTAGCCATCAAACAGCATATCTATTTAATTGAATGATTAAACTTAACAAAAGTTTATAACAAGTTTTTTTTTTTTTTCCAAACAATTTTTTTTAATCAAATTCAATTGTTTTCAGTGTTATTTTTCTGTATTCATTTTAATAGTTAAATTAAACTTTAGCAATCTATTTAATAGAAAAGATTAAACTTATACGATCTAACAACAACTTATTAAAAGTTTAACAAAAAGTACACTTTTAGGACCCCATGAAATCTGTTTTATTTTTTCCCGAATTCAGTTTTTTTGTTTTCCATTGTAATTATTTTATTTTATTTAAAGTTTTAATAATTGTATTAATTATTGCGGAAATCATAGGGCCCTTGCTGAATTAGCACTGTGTCTGAGATGTGCTAAATAAATAAACTTGCCTTGCTTCAAATATCTTTGAATAGAGTCTAAAAGGAACTGTAAAGTGAGTAAATCTGTTCTCGCAAAAGTACTAAGATTACGGAAAGGTGTTTTGTAATCAGACTTAAGCATCTGAGCACAAAGTTTCCAGGTAAAATCATCAGCTAAATAAAAAATATGATCAAACAGCCAAAGGTCAATATGGAGAACTCATGAAATCCGTGTGGATTCATTAAACTAAACTATAATGAAGATACGGTACAGTACAGTAATATACAGGAAGAGTTATATACAACACAAAATCTGGTTAAAAACACTGCTCTGGACTACAGCAGCCGCCAAACGACTAATTAACAGACGTGAATAATGAGAATCCTGGATATCAATGGATATCTGTTGCGGTCCGTGGAAACATTGAGAGATAAACAGTGTAAAAATGTAAAAGTAAATGAACAGAAAATAAAACAGAAATAAAATGAATTAATATTTAAATAATATTAATAAATTGTTACAATAATAATAACTGATAAAAACTGGATTAAAATACATAATTAAACAGACTAAATTAGATTAAAATAAAGTAGGTTAAATAGATTAAATTAGATTAAAATAAATAAATAATTAGGATAATAAATAATAACAAGTACACTAAAAATATATTAAATAAATCAAAGTAAATAAAATATAAAAATTAGTACATAATAATAATAACTAACTGATAATAACAATAATATATATATATTAGTGCTGGGCAACGATTAATCGCGATTAATCGCATCCGAAATAAAAGTTTTTGTTTATATAATATATCTGTGTGTACTGTGTATATTTATTATGTGTATATAAAGACACACACATACAGTATATGTTTTGAAAAGATTTACATGTATTTACATGTATATATTTATTAATATAATTTATATGATATATAAATATATTTAATATATAAACATAACACATTTTTCTTAAATATATACATACATGGGTGTGTATTCATATATACATAATAAATACACACAATACACACATATATTATGTACACAAAAACTTTTATTTTGGATGCGATTAATCGCGATTAATCGTTGCCCAGCACTAATATATATACAATATACAAATAAGTAATACTTTTAATAGTCCCAGAGTATTAATGTAACTTTATAGGAATTAAGTATTTTTTTAAATAATATTTTTATGCATATTTATAACATGAATTTTCCACAGTATTGGGTTTTTATACAAGAGATTATATAACTGTATGGCTGCCGTTTCAATTTTAATATGGTCATATTTAGGGGTCCACAAATGATTTCCAGCGTTTAACCAGCATTAACCCCTGAATAATGAGTTATACTAGTTAGACTAGTTAAGTCACACACATATATGTGAGCCTGCAGCACAAAAGCAGTCATAAGCAGCACAGCTATATTTGTAGCAATAGCCAACAATACATTGTATGGGTCAAAATTATCCTTTTTTCTTTTATGCCAAAAATCATTAGGATGTTAAGTAAAGATCATGTTCCATGAAGATATTTAGTAAATTTCCTACTGTAAATATATCAAAACTTAATTTTTGATTAGTAATATGCATTGCTAAGAATTCATTTGAACAACTTTAAAGGTGATTTTCTCAATATTTCGATTTTTTTTGCACCCTCAGATTCCAGATTTTCAAATAGTTGTATCTCAGACAAATATCGTCCGATCATAACAAACCATACATCAATGCAAAGCTATTTATTCAGCCTTCAGATGATGTATGAATCTCAATTTCAAAAAATTGACCCTTATGATTGGTTTTGTGCTCCTGGGTCGTGTTTACATCTGAACATGTGTGTGACAAACACTCGTGAACGCGCGTGACATCCAGCTGTCAGTCAGCGCTGCGCGCTCGCGCGGGCGGGAGCAGGCGTCATGGACGCGCACCAGTGAATCGCGCGCGGCTCCGAGCAGGAAGTTTTCTGGATGAATCCGGATCAGCTGCGAGAGCAAGAAGCGGATCGGAAGCGGATCTCACCTGCTTCCCGCGGTAGAAGAGCCTCTGCTGCTCCGGCTTCACGTTGAAGATGTCGCGGATCTTGACGCGCAGCGACTCGATCTTCGTGAGGCGCGACAGATCCTCCACCGTCCGCGTCTCTTTGCCGTCGATCGTGCGGATCTGGATCCACATCGTCGCTCCGCGCCAACCGACCGACGAGCGTCAAATACGAGCGAGCGAGCGACGCGGGAAGCGCGCGTGTTTGGGGGGCGTCGGGGGCGCGAGCGAGCGCGCTCCTCTGCGGGGGAAACGCGAGTCTTGCAAACGGGGGTCACACCAAGTCTCGCGAGAAGAGGGGAAATCTCGCGAAATGTAAATATGAGGGAGAAAAACAGTGCTTTTAAAGAGACAGAGACGCGGAAAAATATTCTAAAGAGAAGTTTAGAGAAAGACTGTGTAAAAAATAAATAAATAAAAAATACAAATAAATAAGGTTAATATAACTGAATGAGTAAATGAGATCAGAATAAATAATGAGGAAAAAAATGATTTAAATAAATAATAAATACATTTGAATACTAAATTTACATTTAGTCATTTAGCAGATGCTTTTATCCAAAGCGACTTACAAATGAGGACAATAGAAGCAATCAAAATCAACAAAAGAGCAATGATATGCAAGTGCTGTAACAAGTCTAAATTAGCTTAACGCAGTAAGGTTTTTCTTCTTTTTTTTTTTTTTTTTGTAAATTATATAATAAATAAAAGTAAACAGATAGAATAGAAAAAGAGTGCTAGAGTTATAAGTAAATAGTAAGTTATTAGTAAATAGCAATTGGATTAAAATAAATGAATTATATTGAATTAATTGGATTAAAATAACTAAAATAAAAAAACAAAAACGTAATGGAAAATATTGCGAAATGTAAATATGCGGGCGCTCGGGGGGGGGGGTGCTTTTAAAGAGACAGACGCTTTAAAAATATTCTAAAGAGAAACTAAATAAATGTACAAATAAGATTAATATAACTGAATATGTAAATAATTACAATAAAAAATAACATATTTAAATAATAAATAGCAATTACATTCAAATAAATTATATTATAAAATTATACGATCACAGATTAAAATAAATACATAACTAGAATACACAAAATGATGGAAAATCTCGTGAAATGTAAATACATGGGGAATACAGTGCTTTTATAGATACTGAACATTTCCTTTAAAATCCTCTGAAGCATAATTTATTTGTAATAAAAAAGTAACAGCGTCTGTAATTAGGTTGTAATACGTGTACTTGATGATCAGCCTTTCTGAGTTGTCTATGAATGCTTAACTATTTTAAACAGCAGTTCTTCCCGACTTTTAATTATTCTTTAATTCTTTAAAATAATGAATAGTATATTATTTAATAATTAAACATAAATTCATTATAAAACTCATATCATATTAACAATAATGAACTATTATCTTATTAATTTATAATTAGTTATTTTCCATAATTATTGTTCATGTCGTTTTTGTGAGCTCATATTAATAGAGAGATTATTACATTTGTCCTTCTGTTTCTTAATTTATCACTGAATTGCTGAAAGATGATTTAGATCATTCAGTGAATAAAAAGCAACATTCATAACCTGCATTAACCTCAGAATCACCAGGAAGGGTTTTGTTTTGGTGTTTATCATCATAACTGAATTATTCCATGCATATGTGGAGGAAATTCTCTTTTTAGAGAAAGATGATTGAGACTCTGCTGACCTCTGCTGGAGATTTCAGTCTGAAGAGTCCAACAGATGCGAACCAGAATAATACACCTCAGACTGGTTAACCATTAAAAATCTCTGTCTGTAAATCTATGGCTACTTGAAAAGCTTTCTTAAAACATATTACCTTATGTATTTGACTAAAGTGAATGTTTGTGACCATAAATGCATTAAAATTTCATGAATTTGCATAAAAAGTGTTATATAAGTTATAGTAAGTTTATGGAAAGTGTGGGTTTCCACAAAAGCAGATTCATTATTATATTAACACATATAACGAATAATATTTAATATGGAAATTAAATGTTAAAGGGGTTATGATATTATATATGTCCCTTCAGGTTCACTTATGTTAAAAGTTTTTTGCACAAAAAACATGTGGAAAAATACGACGCCAGTGGGCGGGGCCTATGTCGACGTCTTGCTCTGGAGGCGTGTTTATGCAAATGTTTGTCCTCGGGTGACGTCATCTTGCCTCTCGGATCCAAACAAGCCGTTTTTGGAGCTTCATTAAATAAATGCTTTGTTTATAATCAAGAGAAATTTTAAACTATGAAACTTGCAGGATGTTTTAATGGTGGAAAGACCTCTTATATACCAAAAGATCAATATTACCCCTTTCATATTTAAAAAATAAACCTTGTGCAATTACTTGGCATAAACACATTAAGGAGTAAATAAATTAGAATATTACATTAAAAATAAATACATAACTAGAATAACAATTAAACTTAAAATTGATTTAGATTAAAATAATTAGAATAATGTATCTTACATTACTGACAAACTATTTTCATGTTGATACTGTAAAGCTGCTTCGACACAATCAGTATTGTATGAGGTCATCTTAAAAAAAAAAAAAAAAAACATTAAAGAGAATGAACAAACATCAAACTCAATTGAAATCAAAAGCTTACGTATGCAAATATATGACCTTTTTTTGTACATGATAGAAAATGAAACATTTAAAAGTAAGTCTCATATGGATGATAAAAAGGACACAACCCACGTCTGTCTTTAAATAATGTTTTTATTAATCACAGAAGGTGTATAATGTACCACTATAGAGGAGAAAGAGGCTCCAAACCATGTGATAAATAAACTATGGAGAGGAACGCGAGTAACAGCACAGCCGACACACAACGAAAGCCTAAACACGCTTCTGATATACAAAATCAAGACATGACAGCCGGAGGTAAAAGAGCTTTGGATGCGTCGATTTCGTTTCCCATCAAAGTTTGTACCAGTCGAGTCGCATTCAGAGAAATCTATCGATCACATGTTACCGATTCATCCCGATTCACTCCAAAACATGTCTAAAAAAAACAACAAAGCACATTCCGAGGTAAAAACTGACCGTAAATGTAGAACAGAAGAGCAAAGCCTGTGGCGAACGCCTCAGAAACCTACAATCACACCCAGATTAAACAAAAGTGCACTTCCATAATGTACTTAAAGCGCACTAATTTTGTACTTAATACACTAAAAATGATTCTTTAGCACTGCTGAAGATCAACTAAGTGTACTCAAGTGTTGTTATTTTGGGATGCTGTGAATATAAACTAAAATGCACTTTTAACATACCATCTCTGCATTTAAAAATGAATTGAGTCACCCATCTTTCGGTCACTAGTGTACTACAAGTGGTGACTAAACACAGTTTTAAATACAGAGATAGTATATTAAAAGCACATTTTACTTCATATTCCTGGTGTCCCAAAATAGCACAGTTGAGTACATTTAGTTGACCTTAATCATTTTTAGTACACCAAAATAGCACACTTTAAGTACTTTATGCAAGTGCACTTATTTTTTATTTTTTTTTACCTGGGCAGGCTTGAAGAGCAGGAAGAAACATCCAATCAAACGCATAAATGACCTTTTGTACATTCCAGAAAATCAAACATCGTATAAACAAAACACGAGCATTAGAAGCAAAACAGATTCACTTGATGAACGAGTCAAACAGCACGCTAACGATTGCGCAGGTCCGTCTGAAGCCTGTAGACGAATCCGAGCGGTTTACACGCTGCAGACGGAGCGCGTCTAAAGAAGGAATGAGAGGAGACTAATCTTCGTCCGAGGAATCCCTGTCAAAGTTGTAGGCCATGAAGAGAACGTCAGGTCGAGCGGGGACCAGAGCGTGGCCCGGTTTCACCATCTCAAAGCCCAGAAAGCTGAACGTACGCACCAGTTTCACTGAGGACAGAGGAACACACACGCGTCAGTACAGCACACGCAGCACACACACGGTTAAACGGGAAGAGTCTGACGTACCACGATCGTCTCTGTTCTTATAAAAGCAGACGAACACGCTGACGACTTTCAGATGTTCTTCAGCAAACTCCAGCAGAGAGATGAAGCTGGAAACAGACACAAACGCAGGAAATCAAGATCATTAGACTAGATCCGAGACGTTCTGAATGTGAATCAGGAGTTTTCAGTCTTTTAGATGCTATGGGAGGATTACAAGGATTAAATCACAGGATTACAATGTAGAAAAGCCCAAGTTACACGGTGAAAACCATACTATACATACATGTTCAATTTTATTAAGGCACATTCTTTCTAGATATTGTACTGTATATATGTGTGTGTGTGAATATATATTATAATCCCATTTTGTACATTTATTTTAATGTCATTTTAGTTATATCATATTTGTAATGTTTTAATAAATTAATTTTATTTCTGTATCTTTTTTTAATCTAATTTTTATTTTATTGCACTGTTTATTTAATCAATTTCTTATTTATTTGAAAATCATTTGTATTAGATCTCTCTTTTACTGTACATTATACATTTAAATTATCATGTTTACCATTTAATATTAAATATTTTACCTAACACTTTAATTGTATTGTATTTGTATTTAATTCTTATATTTCAATATTAATCCGTTTTTATTTTTAGTCTCCATTTTTATTTATTAACTCAGTCTAATTTGTATTAATTGTCAATTTTTTATAATTTAAGTTTCATTTTTTACTATTTATTTAATGTAATACTTTATTTTTATCATATGGATTTAACTGTTTTTTGGAATTTTTTTATTATTATTTTTATCTTATTTATTTAATCTTTCTTACTTTTTCTTTATTTTAATCTTTTATGTACTATCACTTTTCTTTTTTCCTCTAAACATTTCCACAGACCCCCAGCACTCCCCTGTGGCCCCTAGATGCTCTAGATGTTGTGGGTGGTTGCCGGGGTGTTGCTATGATCTTGTGGGTGGTTGCCAGGGTGTTGTTATGGTGTCGTGTGTGGTTGCTAGGCACTCACCTCTCTTTGCTGCCCTCTGGAAATGGTACGCTGGGAATCTCCACGAACAGGCCGGGGCCCCGAAGCACCGCCTCCCATTTGATCGCCCGGGAAACGGTGGGCCAGCTCTGGAAGTGCAGTATCCGGGGGCAACCGGCCCCAGCGGGCTCTTCAGTCACAGTCAACTTCCTGTCCTGTGGAGCCAATCAGAAGAAGAGTTGGTTAGGGAGTCTGTCCTGATCATCACTTCATATCCGTGTATGCTTGTGTTCTGTGATTATAGAACTACTGTTGTTTGTGTGTTTGCCTGAATGATGCATTTTATTTCTGTTTATAGTAATCATTTAGTCCTATTTATTATTGGCTTCCTAAATTTAAATTATAAAAATATAAATAATAAATGAGATAATACAACTTCTTAGAAACAAAATATTTTTATAAAACCTTCACATATATTTATTGAATTCTTTTTATTTATTTTTTTCAAAGAGCACCTCAAATACACAAATTCCTATTATGCACCCGTTTTCTGAAACAGGTTTCTAAGTCCTAAGTGAGATAGATGTGTGTGTGTGTGTGTGTTTCTACAGGCCACTGAAATCACACTGATCACATGACAGGATACGACACGTCTGATGCACCACAACAAGCCAGCCTGCTGACAGTGTGCTGAAGGTTTGATTTTTAAAATGCAAAACACACTGATGTTTACAGAGACGAGAGTGTTTCTGAGAACGCCGAACCTGTCTGAGGACATTTACATTCTCAGAAGAGCATCTGACACCCATGTTCTCACCATCACCTGCTGGACCATGAGGGCTCCTTCTGTGTAGTGTGCAGGGTGCGGTATGCAGTGTGTAGGGTCTAGGGTGCGGGGTGCAGTGTGTAGTATGTAGTGTGAAGGGTACAGTGTGCGGGGTGCAGTATATAGTAGGCAGTGTGCGGGGTGCAGTGTGTAGGGTCTAGGGTGCAGTGTGTAGGGTGTAGTGCACGGGGTGCAGTATCTAGTAGGCAGTGTGTAGGGTCTAGGGTGCAGTGTGTAGGGTCTAGGGTGCGGGGTGCAGGGTCTAGGGCGCGGGGTGCAGGGTCTAGGGCGCGGGGTGCAGGGTCTAGGGCGCGGGGTGCAGTGTGTACTATGTAGGGTCTAGGGTGCAGTGTGCGGGGTGCAGTGTGTACTATGTAGTGTATAGGGTGCAGTGTGTAGGGTGTAGTGTGCGGGGTGCAGTGTGTAGGGTCTAGGGTGCAGTAGGCAGTGTGTAGTGTACGGGGTGCAGTATCTAGTAGGTAGTGTGCGGGGTGTAGTGTGTATGGTCTAGTGTGTAGTATGTAGTGTGCAGTATGCAGTGTGTAGGGTCTACTGTGTAGGGTGCAGTGTGTAGGATGTAGTGTGCAGTATGCAGTGTGTAGGGTCTATTGTGTAGGGTGCAGTGTGTAGGGTCTAGTGTGTAGGATGTAGTGTGCAGTATGCAGTGTGTAGGGTCTACTGTGTAGGGTGCAGTGTGTAGGATGTAGTGTGCAGTATGCAGTGTGTAGGGTCTATTGTGTAGGGTGCATTGTGTAGGGTGCAGTGTGTAGGATGTAGTGTGCAGTATGCAGTGTGTAGGGTCTACTGTGTAGGGTGCAGTGTGTAGGATCTAGTGTGTAGGATGTACGGTCTAGGGTGCAGTATGTAGTGTGCAGTATGCAGTGTGTAGGGTCTAGGGTGCAGTATGCAGTGTGTAGGGTGCAGTGTGTGGGGTGCAGTATGTATGGTCTAGGGTGCGGGGTGCAGTGTGTAGTATGTTGTGTATAGGGTGTAGTATGTAGGGTCTGGGGTGCGGTGTGTAGTATGTTGTGTACAGGGTGTAGTATGTAGGGTCTGGGGTGCAGTGTGTAGTATGTAGTGTGTAGTATGTTGTGTATAGGGTGTAGTATGTAGGGTCTGGGGTGCGGTGTGCAGATACTCACGGAGTACAGCTGCAGCTGCTGCTGCGGTGGTGCTGCTGTGGATGAGTGATCCCGTGCTCCGTTCCCTCGCCCACCTGGGATCTTCAGAGGTGGGTGAGGGGCATCAGGAGCACCACAGAGGCCCTGGACCAGTGGTACTACTGCAGCACAGTGACAGACTGAGGAGAGACAGAGAAAAATACATTACACACACACACACACACACACACACACTACAGCTCAGCGACAGACTGAGGAGAACACAAGGAAATAAACCATCATAAGAGAGAGACACACAGAAGCGCAATTCATCTGATCTGCGCTAGAGGGGGTCAGTCCACCGTGACGCACTTCTCTATGAGTCTCTGACTTATTCAACACCACCACAAGAGGAATTAGACACATTTTCACAAACATTAGATGTAAAAAAACAAAAAAAACCCACCTACATTTCAGGGCTTTTAAAACTTTACATGCTGTTTTTTTCCCCCATAAAGATGTATGTATCGTTTAAGGTTATTTATAAAAAGTAAGCAATTTGGTTTGCAAAGACCCTACTTTCTATGTGTATTGTATTCTTCAAAAAAAAAAAATATATATATATATATATATATATATATATATATATATATATATATATATATAGATATATATATATATATATATATATATAGATATATAGATATATATAGATATATACACAAATTAAGATGAAAATAAGCAAATAAATAACACATACAGAACTAGTGAGTAGAAAAAATTAGTAATACAAATTTACATTATCAAAATTTAATATGAACAAAAATTTGATTGTAAACAATATAACTCAAAACTTAAGTATCACTGAAAAATAGTTATTCATATTTTACATTTTATTTTCATTTTAGTTAGTAATTGTATGTCTTCTCGTCATTTTTATTTTTTAATGTCTATATAGTTATTAATTTTATTTCAGTTTTAGAATTTTTAGTACATCAAGTTGAGAAATGTTTCCTTAATCTAGCTGATATAAAATACTTTATCATTCTACTTTATTTCATGTAACTTTTTTTTTTTTTTTCTTTGTAGTTTTTGGTTTTAGTTCCATTTACTGATAATAACCCTGGTAATAGAAACTCAATATTTTCCAAATTGCATATGCATTTATAAAATTAGAGGTTTTTTTTTTTTTGTTTGTTTGTTTTGTTTTTATTAAAAAAAAAAAGCACACTAATTTCAGTTTACAAATTATATTTATACAATTGTTACGTTTATTAATTTACCAATTTACGCTTATATAAGTAAATCCTAAATCCTTCCCCCCCAAAAAAAAATGTATTAACTAATAATAAATACAAAATTGTCTTTTTCATGGCCCACAAAATTCACAGGCATATGAAAAGTTCAGCGTAAATCTTTCCCAAACATGCTCAAATGGATAAGTCTTATGTAGCGTTTTGTAGGATATTTAATAACTAATATTGACACAGTTTTGTCATTTTTCATGCTTTGTCCCAATTGATATTACCAAAAAAAGAAAGAAGCAAAAAGAGAAAGAACATTGAACATTTCTTATAATCTTACTGAACCACGTGCAGTCAAACCACAAAAACGAGTAATAAAGTCATAAAGGATCAATCAGTATTAACAGACGTCACTGTTGCATAACAATAAAATGAACTACTTCCGGTCATTAGCGAACGGGTTCTCTCGCGCGTAATTGTGACATTAACGTTATCCAAAAAAAAAAAAAAAATGCTTTTATACGATGACTGAATTAATAACACACACTAGAACAAAAACAAGCATTCTTTTTACAATAAATTCGACGCGGTCACGGACATGATATAATCTAATTTCAATACACAATACTATAAAATAAAACACAGTATAGAATAACCAACACGAATATTTAATAACTAAAAACACGCGGCGCGATCAAAGGCCCGAGGCGGGTGACGTAATGACGGCTTCTGTGACGTGCGTGTGAAAACGAGGCCTTCGACGTCACAGCGCACAACAACGCGACTTAAATCGAAATCAACACAATAAGAGCGCTAATCATTCCGGGAAGATCGAAAATATAATCATATATCGCTGAGTTTAAAACTAGAGAATAATCAGGTGTGTGGATGTGGATTTAAAGGGCCACATCTGATTAACGTTAGGCCACATACACTAGCAGATGATTTCATTCAGATGGATTAAAGTGTAACTTAACATCTCAACATCACACGGATAACAAATCTGGGTTTCCAGCACCTATAAAACCCTAAAAATATTATGTGCTGTGTGTTAGCTGACAAAAACTGCTGTCGCGAATGTTGAACGTGATGAAAAAAAAAAAAAATGCTAATATTAGCATTAGCCTCTCTGGTCCTGAGAGAAAATAACTCGCAATTATAACTCCCCGCACGTTAATTAAAGCCAGCAGCCCGCACTATTATGACTTTATATAGTCACATGAAGATTGTTCTGTTGATGTAAACGGTTAAATGCGTGTGAACGGGCTGTTAAAGGGCCTAAAGTCTCTCACCTTCCCATCATGTCGTTAATACTGTTACTTAGCGCCTCCATGATGCTGCTAGTTTCACACGCTTTATTTCCTTCTTTCTCACGGGCAAAGCAATGACTGTTTAGGATCCGCTGGAGGTTGGATTTTACCATCCGGCCCCGGGAGAGTTCACGGCGGCCTGTGTGCGCTCGTCTGCGGTCGGCAGAAAGTGAGGAGCGCGGAGGCGGAGACGCGACAAAACACCATCCGCGCTACTACGGCGAAGGCGCGGCTCATGAATATTCATCATGGCCGGCCGGTCACGTGGGTGATTAATATTCAAAAGCGAACGGTTTTAGCGAATCGGCTCGGTCGAATGAGCGAACGCGTGCTTGCGTCATTAATATTCATGAGGGAATCCTTCGCTATAGTACGCGAGGTCGTTGCGTTGGTTCAGCGAGTGGAAAATTACTGAGAGGAAGCAACTGTAGTTTTGCTTTTGAGTCTGTTGACTGAGGAGAGAATGTGTTATGATGTTTTGGCACCTTATTTGTGTGCATTTGAGACAGTGAAGGTCATGTTATTGACAGAGAAAGTATAGAGAAGATTCATCTTTCAATACAAGTTCAAAATGCAATATATATATTTTTTTACATTTAGTAATTTATCAAAAGTTTTTATCCAATGTGACTTACAAAAAGAGGACAATAGAAGCAATCAAAACCAACAAAAGAGCAATAAAATGCAAGTGTTATGACACGTCTCATTTTGCGTAACACAGTACACATACGGCCATGTATATATATATATATATATAGATATAGATATAGATATACATACATACACACACACACACACACATACATATATATACACACACATACAAAGAAAACAAGTAGAATAGAAAAAGAATATAGAACGCTTGTGTTAGAGTTAGAGTTAGTTAATTAGAATAGAGAGTGCTAGAGGGTCAAATAAAGTATATATATATATACATATTGTTAGTAAATTGTATGTATATTTTATTACCTTATTAATATTGGTAACATGTTATTTTAAGGTGTCCTTGTTACATGTACTTACTATTATAAAAACAATAAATTATGCATAATTACATGCAATTACATTAACCTTAAGCCAAACACTAATCATAAAGTAAGTACATGCAGTTAACTAATATTACTTAGTACTTAAATGTGTAATTACACTGTAACAAGGACACCTTCAAATAAAGTGTGACCTTAATATTAAATTTAATGATGTAAATTATTGTATGTGTAATTATATTTTGTGGAGTACCGTATGAAACCATCACGGTATCATAGTAGTTCATTCTCATGTTTTAAACTGTAAACATTTGCACTTTTAATGTTTTAAAATGTTTATTTTGTATTTTATATTTTTATTTTATCTTATCTTCCTTATTGTATAGCTTTTACTTGCCTTACTTTAAAATTGTTTGCCTCACTGTTCTATTCTTGATTCTCTGTTGTCTCTGTTAAGCACCAATTTACTGAGACAGATTCCTGGTATATGTATACCTACAGTACTTGGCAATTAACGTGATTCTGATTCTGATTAATATTCATATTCACATCCAGTGTTGTGTAAATCATGTGTTATTGGCTTCCACTGCAGGACTGGAGTCAGATCTGCTGATTAGGGTTTAAAGGTCAAGACGTGTAATTGCATTTTCTACTTACAGTCATCATCATCATCATCATCATCATCATCATCATCACGCTCTGCAGACAGTGTGAGAATCAGCTGAAGGTCTGGTGTCTGAACTCTTATCTTCATGTTAAAGTCACTGAAGTCACGAGTCTCCACATTATACAGAAATCACTGACTTCTCATCTCATCAATATTTATTAATTTACTTATTTTAATTTTAGGACCAAAATACTCAAATACAAAATGTATTATTTATTCACTCACTCATTCAATGCAGCATTCTGGTGTTTTATCAGATGACGTCTCCAAATTACATTGATGTCATGATCTGTGTGCACGATAACATGATTTATTACTTGACCTTCACCCCTGCTTACTGTCAGGTTTTATAAACAATTATTTGTTAGCTTATTTATATATATATATATATATATATTCTATATATATATATATATATATATATATATATATTCTCATTTAGTGTGGGATTGTGTGTGCAAACTATAAATAATTTTATGTTTGTTTTTTCTTTTTTTCTTTTTAATTTTCATTTATTTAAACAATATATTCAATACAGAACATTTCAGAAAATGCCACAAAATGGGGAAAATCCAAGGGTTCACATGTAGTTAAACATAGGCTACACAATGCATGTAAATTAATTAATTAATTAATTAATTAATTAATCAATTAACCAAACAAAGATAAGCAGATATAAAGAAAACAGGAAAAAATAAATAAAATAAAAATAATAATAATAATAATAATAATAATATATATATATATATATATATATATAATTATTATTATTATTTTATTTTATTTTTCCTGTTTTCTTTATATCTGCTAAGAAACTGAGTCGTGGGAGTGCGCATGCGCAGTGGCGCCCCTGGCGGCGGATCTGAGTCAGTCTGCAGCATCTCGCATGAGCAGCAGATGTCAGTGCAGTGCAACACTGTGAGTTTATGAGCAGTGATGATGAGATGAGATCAAAGCAGGGCATGTTGAAGCATGTCACACAGCAACATCAAACCGAAGAGCACACATCACTGTTAATGCTCTTTTAATGCCATAATTGTCTGATAGGCAGAGACACGTTACTGTAGTTCCAGTAAATCACTCCAAGCTCACGAACACAACGAGAAGCTGAGCAGATTCCCACAATCACACATTCACACGGGATGAGACTCAATGCCTCCTGTTTATAGCGGTCAGGAGTCTCATGCGTGGCCTTTATGTGTTTAATAACAGCATATCTTCATCTTTGTGAGGCTAGATGATGTCCATATATCCCACGGTTCAGTTAAATACTAAATAAAGATATAGAAGGCGTTAAATAGGGGTTAAACTACAAAAACATGGTTTGTGCCCCTGTTGTAGGTTCAACTTTATTAAAAATGGCTCAGTTTGTAGTGACAAAGTTATATTTTGCATAAACTAGAGAGTGTTTGACGGCGGTGATTGAGTTTGGAGAATGTAGTCGAATCATATAAAAACTGAAAAATGAATGAAATTGTTACCTCTGTTTTTTAATTGTAATTTTATTTAATTTTTTTAAGTAATACTTTAAGAAATAAATAATTAAAAGAAAAAAATTATTTCATGAAAATAAATTAAACGATTAAATTAATTAATTACTTTACAAAACTTGTCAGTATTTTAAAGTTTTACTTTTCAGATATCTTTAGCTCTTCAGCAAATAAAATTGTGTATCTAAATAAATAAATACATAAGCATTTCAAAGTTTAACTTGGTAAATATCTTTAACTCTTTAGTAAATAAAATTGTGTATCTAGATTTTTTGCTAAAATATTTAGGCCTAAATTTAAGATTTATGTTTTTGAATTTGACAAGCATGTAAAATATCCATGCAATTGGACTACAGTTTTAACATAAACTAATAAACTTAATGTGATGCATATTTGTCAGTCATAAATAAATGAACGAGTCAGATTTCTGTAATAATATGAATCATCAATAAATCCAATTTTGAGAGCAGAAATCTTGCCCGTTTAAGTTTTCTATAACTATATGCATCATATTAAGTTCATTTATGTTCAAACTTTATATGCAATTCAAATATATAAATCCAAAATTTAAGTTTTGAGTCATACACTAAAAGAGTCTCAAGAAACAAGTTCATTTTTTGCTTCTGTGTTTATGCAATTTACCAAATAAAATCATAAGATTCATTATGAAGTTAACAAAGTATAAAAACATCTTTGCAAGTGCAAGTTATATGAGAAATACATCCAGATAAAGACTCGTCTTCATGTGCGAGGGAAAGTCCTGCAGCTTCACTTGTTGTTGATTTCGATCGCTGGTTTTTCAGAAAGAGTTTGACTCTGTGAGACGAGAACGATCCGGTGCGTGATTCATCAGCTCTTCGTCAGGTTTCAGTTAATTAGTCTCTTCTGAAGCCTCTATTGTCTGTCGTTTGCCGGAAGCATTGAGACTCAAAGGAGTTGAAGACAAAACCAGCGAATGAAGGCTTTTGTCCAGCGGCTCGTTCTGGACTCTTGGGAACGGCATTCCATTGGCCGGCGTTCCATAGCAACAAATTCCACCTATGACAAAAGAGCTTGTGTGTGTGTGTGTGTGTGTGTGTGTGTTTCTGGAATCACCGGGCAGATTTCAAGGAATCCAGCCAGACGTTCCCAGGATCCAGAGTCAAACTTTTGTGAGCCGATCAGCAGTGAGTCATAATGAGACTTTGAACACTATATTATCAGTCAATCCTCAGCGCTTCATCCTCACGTGTTTGTGTACTTTGACCTCTTCACCTGCCAACAAATCAGCCAAATCACACGCCCTGACCAATCAGTCAGATTCATGTCACGTTCAAGGCCCTAAACACTGAATATCAGCACTATAAAACATTTACTTAAATTAAGTAAACTGAGACGTAGATGAGTGTGTTTCTTCATCAGGTTTGTAGAAATGTGTCTCTGCATCAGTGTCTCAGCAATGGATGCTCTGCAGTGAATGGGTGCCGTCAGAATGAGAGTCTGATAAAAACATCACAATAATCCACAGCACTCCAGTTAACATCTGAAACAAATCCAGCATCAAGACGTCCATAATCCATAATAACTCTTCCTCCAGTTGTTTGGACTCTCATTCTGACGGCACCCATCCACTGCAGAGACACATTTCTACAAACCTGATGAAGAAACAAACTCATCCTGATCTCGGACCGAGGTGCAGATTTTCATTTTTGGGTGAACTATTCCTTTAAGAAGTCTCATTCACTCTGACGCAATCAAATCAGTGATATGTGAAAATATTTGACACTTTATTGTATGCTGCAGATGTGTTTGACACACAGTATATTAATACAGGATGTTACAGCGCATGTGTGTGTGTTTGTCCAGTGTCTCGTTTCAATAAAATATCTTAAGACTGAAGGATGTCTTCGAATGCAAATAAAACCTTTAGAGCACAATAAAACCAGAAATAAAAATGAAAAGAACATGAGGGTTAAATCATATCTGCCGCTGTTAAGACCTGCTTCACAATTCATATACAAAAAAAAAAAAAAGCCCATTTCGGTTCCATCTGAAGATCTTCTGTGAAATTCCAGACCCACAGTTTTATCTCCGTTAAGCTTGATTTGATTTGCTTCAACCTCAACATATAAATCACAAAAGGCACTCGAAATAAATCAATCAACATAAACGATTAACTTTAAACCACATTTTGAGAGCGAGTGTCCAGCAGAACCAGCGGAAGCTAGAAATATTGCACCAGGAAGTGGCATCTCTTCACAAACAGGAAGTTTAATCAGAGCCTCGTGTTGCTCCGAGCGGAAGGAAGACGGACGTTCTGGGGTTTTACGAGGAAGAGTCTACGGTCCTTCTGAAGCGCTTTGATTCCTGCGGCATCAGCAGCGTCTGTTTCTCATCCAGAGGCTTCAGAAGGACGCCGAGCGCTGATTTACCAGCAACACGAGGGCTCAGATTTACCCAGCAGCCCCTAAAACTGTCAGAGACGCTCTTAAAGCTTCAGAGCAACTTCAGAAGAACCAGCGTTAAACAAGGCTTCGAGATCAAATACTGTCACTGCAGATCACACTTCACCTCAAAACCAAAAGATCATGTTCTACATAAAGCAAACAAAGATTGTATTATATTGTGACATCATTTTAATGACATTTAAATACATTTTACCACAACCCGATTTTTAAAAAGTACATTTACAGTAAGAACACATCACTATGTTGTACTACTTCTTTTACTCTGATTTTAATAAATAAACTTTAAAAAATACTGCATCCAAATAACATGATTGTCATTACTGTATTAAGAGAATGTGATTTTTTTTGCATCACAGAAATTGCCATGAAAAGTCATAATGTAAAACGTCCTAAATCATGCAAATATTTATTATTTTTATGTATATATACACCTATATATATATATATATATATATATATATATATATATATATATATAGGTGTATTTCATTTTCATGAAAATAGTCACAATATAATAAAATCTTAATGTTTATTTGCAAAACAGATAACTCCGTTTTTTTTTTTATGTTTTCATGTTTTTATTGTGTTTTATTGCTGTATTAGTTAGTTAATTTTAACCTAATCAAAATAACCTGACTGCAGTTTGATTGAGATTAAATGGAATGCACATGAAAAAACATGATAGTTATCTATTTTTGCAAATGAACTCCTCATATATTTTATTTATATTTATATATACACACATATACACATTTATTAATTAAAAAAGGAAAATATATACTGAATTTACATGAAATTACATTTTTACACACACACACACACACACACACACATATATATATATATATACACATTCCCTTTTAAATTTGGGGTGAAAAGTGATCTGTACAGTACAGACATGCTGAGTTTCACTCTGAAAGCAAAGATAAATCTATCCAAAGATGCATTAGTGGAGGTGAAGTGAAGCGGTGGAATGTTGAAGCACGAGTGCTCGGCCGCTGCTCCGTCCGTCTGTGCTGGTGTTTGATTCCAGTGAAGGACACACAGTGTTTCAATGCGTCTGATCTCACAGTCAGACAAACAGTGTAGATCTGTTGCTCAGTGCGTGAAGCGCAGGTTGTAGAGCAGCTCTGCGGTCTGACACAGTGATTTGGGGTTTGCGCTGGAGAAATACTGACAGCAGAGCCAGTCCTCCAGCTCGGCGTTCCTCTCTGGCTCCAGCGAGCGCTCGGCGAACTTCATCATCAGCAGCGCACGCTTCACATCCAGCCAGTTCAGCAGCCCGTCGTGCCTCGGCTCCAGCCTCCGCCCGCCTGTGCCTCCTCCTGCACCTCCTCCTTCTCCACCTCCACAGACCCACGGCTGCTCCAGCCTCCGCCCATCTCCTCCTCCTCCACCTCCTCCACAGACCCACGGCTGCTCCAGCAGCTCCCGCCGAGGCCCCCACAGCAGCGCCTGCAGAGCAAGGGTGTAAAATACTTGAGTAACTTGAGTTTTACTTGAATACTGTACTTAAGTACAAGGCCATAACCATGTCTTGAACATTGGGGGGGACCAACTTTATACATACAGTGTATATATATATATATATATATATATAGTCTCTTCTGCTCATCAAGGCTGTATTTATTCGATCAAAAATACAGAAAAAACAGTAATATTGTGAAATCTTATTGCAATTTCTAATATTGGTTTCTTATTTTAATATACTTTAAAATAGAATTTATTTCTGTGACGCAGCGCAGAATTTTCAGCATCATTACTCCAGTCTTCAGTGTCACACTGATTTACTCCTGACATCTGAGCCGCTGAAGACGCAGAGGATTACATTTGTTTTTGAAGGGAATGTGCCCCTGATCTACCTAAATGTGTTTATGTTCACGCGAATAATTTGTGATCTAGCTTCACCTCCAGAAGAAGTGAGTATTAGGGTTTTTATGAATCTTTGCAAACCGCCTTTCCTAATAATGTGGTAGTTAGCAAGTTTCACGATGAATGCGGCTAAAGTTAAAAGTCTCTCAGAGCAAGAGAGGGGCGGGGTCAGCAGAGCTCATTAGCATTTAAAGGGACATGCACCGAAACGGCTCGCTGTGAACAGAGTTGTTTTTGAGGGTAAAAAGGGTGTTGTTTTACAGTATCATTGAGAAATTCTAACCATTGTATGTTATAGACTTTTCATTAAGACCCTAAAGAATCATACCAACTTGCGGAAAATGGACATCTGATGTCCCCTTTAATGCCACAAGACAAGGCCCTAAGACTAAAATTGAAAAAAGCTGATAAAATGAACACTACCTGCAGGATGCGCCGAGCGTCCTGGATGTGGATGCGGCGTCCGGGGTCGGGCTCCAGCAGCAGGTGCGCCAGTCTCTGCAGGCCAGGTGAGTAGATGGAGGCGGCGGGGATCGGCGGCAGCTCGTCGCATCTGTAGTCGCATTTGCCTGGCGTGGCTTCGAACGGGTTACGGCGGTGCAGGAGCTCGTAGATCAGGATGCCGGTTTGAAACTCATCAAATTTGCGGTACTGTGCAGCCGAGACGATCTCAGGCGCGAGCCGGGCGTGATCCCGCTTTAGAAATGGGTCGTCTGCATTGAGCCGTTTCAGCTTTGAAACCAAAGGAATAAATTACATTTTAAAACATATTCAAATAGTTATTTTAAATAGTAAAAGTAATTAAAAAATGTTTTTACTGTTTTTGCTGTACTTTAGATCAAATAACTGCAGGCTTGGTGAGCAGAAGAGAGTTCTTTAAAAAACATTAAAAATCTTACTGTTCAAAAACTTTTTACTGGTAGAGTATATTTGGAATAATTTAATTGAACAAAAATACAGTAAATACTAGAGGTCGACCGATGTATCAGTTTTGCCAATTAATCGGCACCGATAGTTCATTGGCGGAACTATCAGTTATCGGCAAAAATCCATGTCTATAGTTTTTCCAGGTTGCTTCCGTTGCTGGAGCGGCTGAAGCTCCGCTGTTATTATACAGTATGAGAGCGAGTATACCTGCGAGTAGAGACGCAGCATTGAGCTTTTACCCAGAGTGTGACTGCCATCTTATGTTATTTTGATTAGATAATCATCAAGTGTTCTAGAATAGAAGCAGTTAAACGGTCAGAGTATACATACAACATCCTTATGTCATTTCAATGCTATGGCCTTTGTGTAGATATTTAAAGATGGTCATCTTTAGATATGAAATGGTAACACTTTACAATAAAGAGTCCATTTGTAACAGTAACTAATATTGATACAAGCTGTAGAATAGAAGTAGAGCGTGCTAATTTAAACATTAACTGATATATTTTTAAATTTTGAAGTTGGTTTTGTTAACTAATGAACTATGAACTAACTTTAATTATCAATATATAATTAATATTAATACTTCTATTCATTTACAAAGTATGGTTCAGTACTTTTTTTTTTTTTAAATAGTAGAGCACTAGTAGTTTCCGTTCAGTATCATTTGAAAGTCTATCGGTTCATTAATCGGTATCGGCCGGTGTGGTCCAACCTAGCTATCGGTATCGGTAAAATCCACTATCGGTTGACCTCTAGTTAAAACAATAATATTGTGAAATGTTATTAATAAAAATTATTCATAATAACCTCGCCTGAGTCACTTGACCTTTTTTTTTTTCTTTTGCGACTGAGCAACTAATAAAAATTTGTCCATCCAAGCCTCTTCTGGTCAAATAAAGATTAGTTGACTATTAGGGGGCAGCCCTAATAATTAATATTAATACTTTTATTGATTTACAAAGTATGGTTCAGGACTTTTTAAAATAGTAGAGCATTATTTTAGTTTCCGTTCAGTATCATTTGAAAAACTATCGGTTGATTAATCGGTATCGGCCGGTGTGGTCCAACCTAGCTATCGGTATCGCTAAAATCCACTATCGGTTGACCTCTAGTTAAAACAATAATATTGTGAAATGTCATTAATAACAATTATTCATAATATCCTCGCCCGAGTCACTTGGCCTTGTTTTGTTTTCTTTTGCGACTGAGCAACTAATACAATTTTGGCCGACCAAGCCTCTTCTGGTCAAATAAAGATTAGTTGACTATTAGGGGCAGTAATAAAACTGTGATACTGAATAATACTGTGAAGTGTTATTAATAAGCATGATTCATAATAACCTGATCTGCGTCACGGCGCTTGGCTTTGGCGAAGCTGCTGATGAGGAGGCGCGGGAGGCTGTGCTGCTGTGGATCTGGACGCTGCACCAGCAGCAGGTTCTCCATGCACAGGTCTCGATGCGTGACGCCGTGTGCTTTCAGATGCTCCAGCCCCACACACAGCTGCAGCAGCAGAAAACACACGCGCCGCTCGTAAACCTCCGGCTGCGCGGTGGAACGACTCCCACTCGCGGACGAAATCCGCCACGCTGTGGTGCGGGACGTCCCGGGTGATCACCACCACTCGCTCCTGCTCGGCCGGACCGCTCTCCTCGCTGGGTAACATGCTCCGCGGCACACAGGCGATGAAGTGACCGCAGTCCTGCTGCAGACTGAAGTGAGACGGGATGCTCTGCTGCACCGAAAGACCGTACAGATGAGCCTGGTTACTGTCCGGAGCCTGGCCTTTACAGATCTGACCAACACACAGAGTAAACAGACACGATGATGTTAAATATCAATACACAACTTACACAATTTCCTTACCATAAATAAAATATATATTTGGAATAATTAAGAATTTTTTATATTTTGAAATAAAGCCTTTTATGTTCAGCATTTTGATAATATTGTGAAATAATATTAATAACATTTATCTATTATTAAAAGCTTCTAATTAGTATTGGTTATTAATATTGAAAACAGATTTTGCTGCATAATATTTCTATGGAAATTATTTTTTCTGGATTCTTTAAAGAATAGAAAAAAAATGATGAAATTGAAACCTTTTGTAACATATTTCTTTACGGTCACTTTTAATCAATATAATGTCTATTGTAAATAAAAAAATATTAATTAATTAATCTTTTAGCCCACACTTTTGTGAGGCAAGTCAAATAATGCAAAAAAATAAATTAATAAAATAAAAAATTTAATTCAAAACATTTAATTCAAAAAAGTAAATTTGCCTAGGCTTGGTGTTGTTTATAATGAATGGCACCAGAATTTATTTTGCTTTATGCATTTTTCATTCCTGTATATAATATAATACAATTCAGTTCACTCATGTTCTACAGGGTTCAGGTCAGAGGACTGGAATGACCAGCAGAAGCTTGGTTTTGTGCTCAGTGACACATTTTTGTGTTGTTTTTGAGGTTTGTGTTTGGATTATTGTACGGTTGAAGATCCAAACATGGCCCATTATAAGATTTCTAACAGAGTCAGTCACTTATTGATTTTTTATCTGTTGGTATTTGATAGAATCCATGATGCCATGCGTCTAAACAAGATGTCCAGGACCTCCAGCAGAAATATAGGCCCACAACATCAGAAATACAGCAGTATATTTCATTGTACACATGGGGTACTTTTTAAACCCATCTTGAGTGTTTGCTGCTAAAAAGCTCATGTTTTAGTTTCATCTGACCATAGAAGCCAGTCCCATCTGAAGTTCCAGTCGTGTCTGATAACTGAATATGCTGGAGTTTGTTTTTGGATGAGCGAGGAGAATTTTTCTTGAAACCCTCCCAAACAACACGTGCTGATGTAGCTGCTGTTTGACCTTTTTTTTTTTTTTTTTAAGGTTTTCTGACGCCGAGACTCAACTATGTTCTGCAATTCTCCAGCTGTGGACCTCGGAGAGTCTTTAGTCACTCAAACTCTCCTTCTCACCGTGCATTAGGACGATATAGACACACGTCCTCTTCCAGGCAGTTTCATAACATTTTATGTTGATTGGAAATTCTTAATTATTGCCCTGATGGTGGAAATGGGAATTTTCACTGCTCTGGCTCTTTTCTTAAAGCCACTTCACTAATTTGTGAAGCTCAATTATCTTTTGCTGCACATCAGAAATATATTCTTTGGTTTTTCTCATTGTGATGGATGATTAAGGGAATTTGGACTTTGTTTATTTATATTTCTGTGAAACAGGAAGCCATGGCTGGATAATTTCATGTTCATAATCACCCTGGAGTGCTCAAAATTGTGAATATGAATGGGAATATACTTCAGAGATATTTTACTCATAAGAATTTCTAGGGGTGCCAATAATTGTGTCCAACGTGTATTTGAGAAAAACATTTATTTCATAATGATATTTTCCTCCATTTTCAATTGTTTTAGTTCAATGAAAGGTTAGATTTTTGTGATTTTTTTTAATTAAAGATCAAAAGGATTAATAATGCACGTTTATTTTCAGAGCCTTCTTTGATCATGTTTACCAAGGGTGCCAACCAGTCTGACCATGTCTGTATGTATATATATGTATATACATATGTCTTTTGTAACATTTATAAATTATACAAAAGATTTCTAT